>NC_140593.1:52002472-52004972 GCF_964204655.1 Triturus cristatus | reverse complement strand
AGCTGAAAGACTGGTCAACTATCAACTATCAAATTACTTGGAAACCAATGACCGGTTACGGGATTCCCAGACGGGCTACCGTCCTGGACAGGGCACAGACACCGCACTTCTGGCCGTGGTGGAGGAAGCCAGGCGCATTCTGGATTCCGGGGGGTCAGTGGCAGTGATCCTCCTGGACCTGAGTGCGGCTTTCGACACCGTAAATCATCAGATACTACTCCAGCGGCTGGAAGGGCTGGGTGTCACAGGGATGGCTCTGAGATGGCTTGCCTCCTTCCTAGGAGGACGAACGTTTGAAGTTTGGGAAGGAAACGAGAAATCCCCCCCCTTTGCCCTCCAGTGTGGGGTCCCTCAGGGATCGTCGTTAAGCCCTACTTTATTTAATGTATATATGGCCCCCCTGGAGGATGTGGTGTCTCCGTTCGGCTTTAACATCATTAGCTATGCGGATGATACGCAGATGGTGGTGGGGCTTTCTCAGGTAGAGAAGCAACCAGTGGTGCTTCGTTCCTGTCTGGAGGAAGTGTTTAGGTGGATGACTAATTCATCCCTTAAACTGAATGGCTCAAAGACAGAGTTTATGATCCTGGGTCAATCCTCCTTCTCCCTGTCCCCCAGCAGCTGGCCTGCTTGCATGGGAGCTCCTCCCAGCCCGAAGAAGGAGATTAAGAGCCTGGGGGTGTGGCTGGAGCAGGACTTGACGTTTAGAACGCACGCCAAAAAGATCGCGGGTGTATGTTTTGGTATGCTCCGGTCAGCCCGCAGGATTCTGTCACTCCTCCCTGAAACTTCCCGTAAGCTGCTTATACAGGGGCTTATCATTTCGAGGTTGGATTATAGCAATGCACTTTTTTTGGGCGCACCGGAATCAACATTTAAGAAGCTGCAGCAGGTGCAAAACGCAGTGGCTAGACTTCTGACTAATATCCCCAGAAAGCAATCCGCCAAACCGGCACTGAAGGCGCTTCACTGGCTTCCGGTGCGGGAAAGAGTAACCTTTAAGGCACTTTGTATGGCACAGAAGAGTCTGCAGGGGAAGGGTCCAGCGATCCTAAGGAATATGATCCAACCCTATAAAGCAGTAAGGGCACTTCGCTCGGATCATAAATACCTCCTCCAGTCTCCTAGAGTGAGGCGAGCCCGCACAGGAGGGAGAAGGTTTTCAGTGAATATAGCTTCTGCTTGGAACTCGCTCCCACTCGCATTGCGGGCAGAGATCAGTACTCTGCGCTTTCGGAAACTATTAAAAACTCATCTTTTTCCAGTCTAGTGTGTCATGTGTTAGTGAAGGCTGATCTATGGCTAGCGCTGGGATGCTCAAGGGTAACCGTGCGCTATATAAAACTCCAAATAATAATAATAATAATAATAATAATAATGTGCAGGTGGAGCGACCCTCCCTCGTTGCCAGGTACCCGGTCCGACCCGGTCCCGTGTGGCCGGGCTGAGGGGTTTGAAGACTCGCGTGGTCCCTCCCGGGTTGCCCCGGGAGGGACCGGCGGCTGCGGGGCTGCCTGCTCCCGTCGCTCCGGGAGCCCCCTCCCTCGCCCCCGGGTGGGTGGGGTGGGCTCCCGGGCCGAGTGCCTGGCAATGTTTTTCCCCCCATGACGGTGCTGTCTGACTCCCAGAGGGGAAGCCTTGAACGGGGCGCCCGTGCCGTCTCGCCGCGCGGGCGACGGACAGACGGCGTCGCCTTCCTCCCGCCTCTCCTGCGCCCGCAGGTGGGCGAACGTTTTCGAAAAGTTGCCTGTGACTCTTGGCGGTGGATAACTCGGCTAGCGCGTCGATGAAGAACGCCGCTAGCTGCGAGAATTAGTGTGAATTGCAGGACACATTGATCATCGACACTTCGAACGCACCTTGCGGCCCCGGGTTCCTCCCGGGGCTACGCCTGTCTGAGGGTCGCTTGATCATCAGTCACCCCGGGGCTTCCCCGGGACGCGGCTGGGGCCGTCGCAGGGTGAGCTCCGCTTCCCCTTCGTCCCCCCACAAGGTCAGACCCCCCGATCGCCCGTTGGCAGGGTCCCTGGCCGGGTCCTGCCGCGGAGGTATGCCGCCGGCGCGCCTGGCCCCCGAGAAGGGGGCCTGGCGACCGGTCCGCCCCGGGCCCGTCCCGGGATGCCTGGCTGCGTGCCGCGCGTGGCTGTCCATGGTGTCCCACCAGCTGCCCGCGCACATGTGCCTCGGGCGCCTTCCTCCGCGGCCGGCTTCCCGGCGAGGGCGAAACCCCTTCAGACGCGATCCGGGGAAAGAGGGCGCGCGCTGCCGGGTAAGCCAGGCCCCCCCTGCTCTGGCAGGGTTTGCCTGGCCTTCCCCGGCTCTCCCCCGAACGCTCCGGCGTTTTCTTTCCTACTACGACCTCAGATCAGACGTGGCGACCCGCTGAATTTAAGCATGTTACTAAGCGGAGGAAAAGAAACTAACCAGGATTCCCCCAGTAACGGCGAGTGAAGAGGGAGGAGCCCAGCGCCGAATCCCCGCCTGGCGGCGGGCACGGGGA